>NW_003526943.1:11150006-11158651 GCF_000181795.1 Trichinella spiralis
ATTTTGATCTCCACTCTTTTACAATAAAATAGAGTTGAGCGCAAAATGACTCGTTGAACATTTATTTCCTTGAAAGCATTCTTATTTATTTACTTATTTGTTTTTTACTAACCTTGCAATAATTTGATGATAATTTTGGTATTTTTATAGAGGTTCTAAATATAACTTATTGGGTCATTTTTGGATTCCTGAATATTTTTAGTTTCACTGCACTGAATTTAAACATTCTCACCATTTACAAATCTGAAAATATATAAATAAAAAAGCATGAAACAGGAAAATGCTTTTCAATTAAACATAAAAGACAAAAATTTTCGATGTAAATAATAAAAAGAAATCACCAATTCAAATCAAAGTCATTTATTGGAACTGAAATGGTGATTTGATAAAATGGAAATTTAAATTTAATGCTCAAGATTGAGACATTTTTTGTCGATTCAAATGTGGGTTAATAATTGAAAGTAGAAAAGAAACTGACTCTGACTAGACATACAAGAAAAACTCCAACTTAAATACTCGAAACAAAAAGCACTTAGAAAGTGAAATACAAAAGACAAAAATAGTACTGCTAGCACGTGCATTTGATAATGTTTTCCAGAGGGAAATATACCTTTTCCAGTCTGCGCGTTGGAAACTTTCAAGTCGAAATCTGCAGTGCGGATTCCTTCCTTTTCCAAAATTAAACGCTTCAAATTTGTGAGCGTAACACTGAGACCCTCGAACGAGACTGTCTTGTAGTCCAATGAGCTCTTGAATTTGTAATGTATGCATGACATTACTGGAACTACAAGAAACAAAAACACAAACGCTGCTTCTACAACCAACTCACGTAAACAACAAAACAACAAAGCAGTACATTACTGTAATAATAGAACGATAGGTATTATCGGCATACTGTAAAAAAATTAATTAATTTTAAATATTCAGTGTTCAAAATTAAAATAAATTTGAATTTATTTCATTAATTTTTGTTAAAAATGTCTTTATTATGTAAAAATTAAAGAAAATTTGAATTTTGAAAGAAATTTTGTTTGAACAAAGAAATGACTTTTGTTGAAAACAAAGGTTACGGTAATAAAATGGAGTGCAAGTTTGCTTAGTAAAATTTTGAAAAATATAAAATTAAAAATTAAAATAAAAAAGAGAAATAGAAACAGAAGGATAGAATTAAAATTTTCAACTAACATACGATTAAATGAGGCAATGACTTTGGCAGTTGGTTGAATAAGCAAGAAAAAATGAGCAGAGAAAATTAAAAAGTATAAAAATAATAAATTAATAGCAAATGTTTGCTTCCTCAGCTATACATAATTACTAGAGTCAATATGTAATTTTCAGACGTTTGTATTTTTCTACTGGATAACTGAAAAATTATCATTTCTATATGTAACGAGCCGCACTCTCGGGCGGGTTTTTTTCCAGGTTCGCGCTTTCCCGGTAACATTATCGAAATCAAAATACAAGTAAACAACACAGCATTTATTAGCTGTCACCGACTTGTCACAGTAAGATTACAACAACAATAATACACAAACCAACCAACGCACTACCGTAATCTTCCTTTTCCCTTCAAGTATACATCCGCGTACGGTAGCTTTATTCTTCTTCCACTTCCTTGTCTGGATAAGCGCAGTTGTTCGCTCAGTCCGTGTCCGCTATATAACTTCCGTACCACCCTAGCTAACGCAACTTAGCTTCTTCCCAAACATTATCCGGCCGGGTGTGGCACCAGTGGTGTGGTGGACGGAAGGCCGGTAGGCCAGAAGCATCCGGTCGAGATGGTCATCCCAGTCCTCCGACTGGCCAACGGATACATTTGAAAGCATGTACAGTTACGGTCGAAAGTGGCGCGTAGCCCACACGATGGCTAGCATCTCCCGCTGCGTGGAACAGTACTTCTGCTCCGGTTGCGACAATGAGCGACTCGCATACGCTATCACCGCCGGAAGACTTTTATCGTTCAGATGCGAAAGGACATCACCGAGAGCATCCTCACTCGCGTCAACGTCTAACAGAACAGTCCGTCGAAATAGTTCAGCCAGCAGCAGTAGTAGAAGAAGATGGGGCTGTGGAGGAAAGTGGTGGCCAAGAGAAGTCGGTGGCCCGTGAAAGTTGAGCTTTGAGCGAAGAGCCTCAAGAAAAAGGGAAGAAAAATACTGAGTGGTGAAAAGAAAAGCTGCTAAAAGCAGTAGTGCTACTATTACTTCTGGTGGTGGCAAGGGTAAAGCGGCGGCGGCAGTTTCCAGTAAGCCTATGCAGACGATTGCTGTTGACAAGAGTTCACGTGGCAGGAAGGTTGTTACTGACGTTGTCGACGTCGCTGGTGGGCGACAGAGTTGGTCGAGCGCCATCGAAGCGTAAAGCGCTCAGATCCATGAGCGAAGATGGTTCTGGTGAGGGCGGCGACCCGAGGAAGCGTTGCTCAGTTATGGTCGGTATGTCCGGGGCCCAAGCGACATTGGCGTTCGCTTTGGCGTCCGCATTGGAAGATTTATCCAACGGTGCCCAGAAGCGAAAGCACACCAGCTCCGAGATGTTCATTGAAGGAGAGGAAGTCAGAATCGTCGTCGGCTACAGTGGGCAACATCCTGGCCGCCGGTCAGTTGAGCAGCATTCCGACTGACAAGGCTGCGATGGAAAAACCAAATTCTGAATCAGTGGCTCAAGTCGACCAGTGGAAGTCGGTTGCTGAAGATTAACAACAGCAATTGTTCAGTGCTTCTAGCGAAGTTTCCACCAATGCAAAGGAGGATTCAGGAGCTCATGGAGCTGCAAAAACGAACGTTGAAACGGAAAATGGTGCCGAGATGGATGTCGATGAGAAGGTGGTTGAGAAAAAGAATCGTCACCGATTTGTCACAGTGCGATTCCAACACTACCATCATCATCAACAACAGCAACAAACTCTAACCAACACACCACCGTAATTCTCGTTTTCCCTTCAAGTATACATCCGCGTACGGTAGCTTCATTCTTCTTCCACTTCGTTGTCTGGACAAACGCAGTTGTTCCCTCAGTCCATGTCCGCTATATAACTTCCGTACCACCCTAGCTAACGCATCTTAGCTTCTTCCCATACATTATCCGGCAGGGTGTGGCACCAGTGGTGTGGTGGACAGAAGGCCGGTAGGTCAGAAGCACCCGGTCGAGATGGTCATCCCAGTCCTCCGACTGGCCAACGGATACATTTGAAAGCATGTACAGTTACGGTCGAAAGTGGCGCGTAGCCCACACGATAGCTAGCATCTCCCGCCGCGTGGAACAGTACTTCTGCTCCGGTTGCGACAATGAGCGACTCGCATACGCTATCACCGCCGGAAGACTTTTATCGTTCAGATGCGAAAGGACATCACCGAGAGCATCCTCACTCGCGTCAACGTCTAACAGAACAGTCCGTCGAAATAGTTCAGCCAGCAGCAGTAGTAGAAGAAGATGGGGCTGTGGAGGAAAGTGGTGGCCAAGAGAAGTCGGTGGCCCGTGAAAGTTGAGCTTTGAGCGAAGAGCCTCAAGAAAAAGGGAAGAAAAATACTGAGTGGTGAAAAGAAAAGCTGCTAAAAGCAGTAGTGCTACTATTACTTCTGGTGGTGGCAAGGGTAAAGCGGCGGCGGCAGTTTCCAGTAAGCCTATGCAGACGACTGCTGTTGACAAGAGTTCACGTGGCAGGAAGGTTGTTACTGACGTTGTCGACGTCGCTGATGGGCGACAGAGTTGGTCGAGCGCCATCGAAGCGTAAAGCGCTCAGATCCATGAGCGAAGATGGTTCTGGTGAGGGCGGCGACCCGAGGAAGCGTTGCTCAGTTATGGTCGGTATGTCCGGGGCCCAAGCGACATTGGCGTTCGCTTTGGCGTCCGCATTGGAAGATTTATCCAACGGTGCCCAGAAGCGAAAGCACACCAGCTCCGAGATGTTCATTGAAGGAGAGGAAGTCAGAATCGTCGTCGGCTACAGTGGGCAACATCCTGGCCGCCGGTCAGTTGAGCAGCATTCCGACTGACAAGGCTGCGATGGAAAAACCAAATTCTGAATCAGTGGCTCAAGTCGACCAGTGGAAGTCGGTTGCTGAAGATTAACAACAGCAATTGTTCAGTGCTTCTAGCGAAGTTTCCACCGATGCAAAGGAGGATTCAGGAGCTCATGGAGCTGCGAAAACGAACGTTGAAACGGAAAATGGTGCCGAGATGGATGTCGATGAGAAGGTGGTTGAGAAAAAGAATCGTCACCGATTTGTCACAGTGCGATTCCAACACTACCATCATCATCAACAACAGCAACAAACTCTAACCAACACACTACCGTAATTCTCCTTTTCCCTTCAAGTATACATCCGCATACGGTAGCTTCATTCTCTTCCACTTCGTTGTCTGTAGAAGTACAGTTGTTCGCTCAGTCCGTGCCCGCTACATATTGTTTGTTATTTGCTTTATTTTTATCTATCGTATTGTTTTGAAAATTTAATTTTCTTAATGTACTGTGACGGCAAACTGAAAAAGACGATTATTTATTTTGTGTCGAATAATATAATAAAAATGGACTACAGCAAGAAAGACCACAGTTCATGATTGATTGTAAATGACAAAGAATCAAATAATCGGCGAAATTAATTTCAATTAAAATTAAATTTTCAACATTTCATAATAATTATTCCTTCCATCTGTATCAGACGAGTCTCTGGGCGAAGACTAGTAAATTATGAGTGATGAGTTGTCGGATTATTTATTCCATTAAATTGAATGAATGAATTTGGAATATTCAAACAAACACAATATTCACTCGAAAAGCAGATTAGTTTTTATTGGTTATTAAAAGTGCAATTTTGATAAAAGTAGTCAGTCGTTTGACGACGACGTCAACGCATGTCTAAAATCAAAAACCAACATACGCTGCTAAAAATGAATAAACAAAAACGAAAAATTGTAGATTGTATTGTAAAAAAAAGCTGCAATTGAGGAATATTTTTGCTTTTGTTCAGTTGTCAAGGTAAAAAGAAAAAAGAAAAAGAAGAAGCAAGCTTCAAGCGAGCTGCAGCACTGCAGTGGTAGGGGACGGATGTGAAAGTATGAAAAGAGAAGAGACCACCGATTCAACATATCTTTCTGATCATATCTATCAGAAAATGAACATTAAGTTCAGGTTAGGCTAGGATATGCTAGCCAAGCACCCATTTTGAAAATTATTAAAGCCAAAAAAGTATTATTTTTAAAAAATTATAATAGCTAATTTTTTTGTCGTTGGACAATTTGCACACATTCGCCAGTGGTGTCATAGACAGAAAGAGAGAGAGACAGAGATAGAGAGAGAGGGGCGGGGGTGAAAGAATAACAGTAAAAAATTATGTATCAACAAAAAATCAGAGATACATAATAAAGTTAAAGCGTGTAAGCAACAACTAGAAAATACAACAACAACAACAACAACAAAGAACAATTAAGATGGTGATAAACAGAAATCAATTTAACAAACGAAAATAAATTAACAATTAAATAATGAATGAATATGAAAAAAAAGATTATTTATTTACAAAGAAAGAAGATGCAACTTCAAATCACTGCAGTGCCCCCAGCTAGTTATCCAGTCTAGCTTTGCTGCTGGTGGATGTGACCGTCACAAGTGATGCTAGCCTGATGATGCTGTTGTTGTTGTTGTTGTTGCTGATGATGATGACCATCATCACCATCCTCGGATGATGCTGCCCCGGCGGCAGCGTCGGCTAGCAGCAAGCTTGGCGGTTTCTGCTTGCGGCTCTTCAACAAGTACACATCCATGCCGCCGTCGACGCCTTTCACCGAAATGTGGTCGCGGAATTCGAATTCGTAAACGGTGTCCAAGCGTTCTTTAGCCTGACGGCTGACTTGGATCCGACCGACCACGCCGGTCGAATACATCCGGCTGCCGATGTTGACCGTATCGCCCCAGATGTCGTAGTAGAGCTTGGTGGTGCCGATCACGCCGGCAGTGACCGGGCCGATGTTGAAGCCGATCTTCATCCTGAATTCGAAGCTCAGCAGATCTTTGTTGAAATTGTCCAACGTCTCTTGCAACGCCAACGCGAACTCCATCAACTCGTACAAATGACTGTACGGATGCATGCTGAGGCGCCGGCGGGCGGGGTTCAGGCCAGAGGCGGCCATATAAGTCGGACCGATCGTTTTGATCTTTTCGACTTGAGTGAATTCAGGCCTGTCGAGCAGTTCGTCGAAATCGCTGACCAGCTCGTTCAAGACGCGCAAAAATTCCCTGCCCCCCTCGTATGTCTCTTCGTACATGTCGTTCCAGTTGACCACGCTGGCGAACAGTACCGCCACCATGGCGTGATTTTCCGAATATTTCGACGTTCTGGCCAGATGTTCGACCACGTGGTGCGGAATGATGTTGCTCAACAGCCAGTCGGCTTGGTCTTTCATCTCTTTCATGCGACGTATCGTCTCGCAGGCTTGCAAGTCGCCGTAGAAGCTCATTCTGAAGCTCGCCTCGAACTGATAATTCAAATAGATCACCAACAAGCAGGCCAACAGCACGACCATGTAAATTTCATTTCTACAACAACTGTACTGTTGGTGGTCTGACTGGACGAACAGCTTTTCCTTTTCATGTTCATGTTCCAGTTGTTGTTGTTGTTGTTGCTGATGATGATGATGCTGCTGCTGCACATCGTGCTGCTGGTGGTGGTGGTCTGGGATCAGTGGAACAACGCCGCCGCCGCCGCCACCGTCGTCCGGACCATTCACCGTGGCGTTGTAAAATACAACCGTACTATTGACGAGACCAACCGCAGCCGTGTGCGACGGCTGGCAATTGGAAGCGCACAAGTGGACCATGGTCACCAGACCGATGCCGATCAAACAGCAGAACAGGGATTTGGGCCAGCTACGAATTTGACTGTAGTTGACGTGGCCGAACATGACCATCAGCACCAGCAGGCAGAACAACAGCAGCAGACTTTCGGACTGCCAGTAGCGCGGCTGGGCGAAGCTGAAGCCGGCGGCCGGGCAGTGGACGCTGGCCAGCAGAGCGCCCAGTGGCAAATTGATCATGGTCAAACTGAGCGCGTGTTTGGGCCACCAGCGGACCCAGATCGACGGCAGCGTGGCTCGGCTGAGCACGCAGCGCAGCGTCCAAGCGGCCAACGCGAGCACAAACGAGCCGGACAGCGTCGCGTAGGTGACAAAAGCCGCGTTGTACCACCACTGGTCGTTGACCGCCAGCATGCAAATCAACAGCAACGTCCAAAACACAATCGTCGACACCACCAAGTCCATGACAACGCTGAATTTGGGCGGGTCGACGCGCCAGTCGTCCAAACGGGCGACTTTGACGGCCAAGGGGTCGGTGGCAGCAGCGGTGGCGGCTGTTGTGACGGGTTCTTGGTGTTCGGGGTTGTCGGTTTGGGCTTCTTGTTCGCCGACCGACCGCCGGGCGCCGAGCTCGAAGTGAGCTCTGTACTGCTGTTCCACGGCCGGGTCGATGAAATTCAACGTGCGCGTCAGCGCCTTGCGGCGGACCAGGTAGTCGCCGCGAGCCAGACTGGAGCCGCGGATCGCGTCCGCGAGCCTGTGGTCAAAGTCCACGTGGTCGGCTTCGAAGCGCGAGATGCTGGCCGTGTGCGTCGAAAGTACGTGGTCGATGCTGCTTTCGACGCCGTCGACGCCGGATACGAATTCCGCATTGCGGTCCGAGTCGAAAGTGACCACGCGGCTCGACCGCCTCGGTTCCGGCTCGGTATTTTCCGACAATTTCTCCAACGGCACCTGCTCGCCGCCAGTGGTCACCGAGGCGGTCTTGGACGGCTCGACCAGCGACGCCGACGCCCACTTGGTGCGTTGGTTCAAAGCGACCTGAGAAGCAAGCAAACAAACAAACACAAATTATCACACGATGTGGTGGTTTCGCTTTCACCTTTACTCTCCCTCTCACTTACCCCTGGAGGAAAGATGGAATCACTTTTGCAGCGTTCGGATGAACTCAAATTCGATACCGACAACGTTTTGTTCAAACACTAAATATAGAAGAGAAAAAAGTGAATATTTCAATGGAAACAACAAAACAAAACAAAAAACAACATCTACTTTTTTAGAATTAACAGCCGCATCTGAAATTGCCATGTCCGAACTGTCAATGTGTCGCAATTCAGACGAACGCAAACGATCTGTACAATAAAATAAACATAATAAAATATGAAAATCGATGCAATGAAATATGCTGTATCGTATATACCGTGAATATGAGTGTTAGAAATGGAAGACGGTGGCGGTGGAGACGGTACGTCCTGGCTAGCAGGGGCATCAGCAGCTGGCGGCGGCGGCGGCGGCGGCGGCTCCTGATCGACATTGTTGACAATAAAGTAAGTTTTAATTCCTGCATCGAAAGACAAATAATTAAAATTTCGTCAGTAGAAACGAGCATATATGCACAGAAGAAACCTTTGTAGTCGGGCGCCGGCTCGAGCGTGTACTGGTCATCGAGAAAGGCAGCGGTCGCTTCGGATACGTGCACTCGGCCAGACATGCCGGTCGATTCCATGGCGTTGGCCAAATCGACGTCGTTGGAAAAGACGTCTAACTTGAAACGCCGGCGGCCGACGATGCCGCACAGCACCGTTACCGGAGTGTATACCGACCGCATGTTCATCCTCCTGGTTGGCGGTCGA
>NW_003526943.1:11158661-11164125 GCF_000181795.1 Trichinella spiralis
ATTTATGGCATTTATTGTGCATAACAAAGATGAGCGACAGAAGACAGTAAACAATTTCAGCGTTAATTTAATGTATTATTATCGACTGTTGTTGTTGATAGTGGGCGTTACTTAATTAACACATTTGAAAATTAATGATGCATAAAATATGATAAATGCTGTAGTTAGATAAATAATCTTCTCTGAAGCATTCTTCACAGTTTCTTGTTTTTTTAATTCTACACATTAAAACATTACGTATACATTAAAAATTGCATATCTGATAATTTATTTTAAAAAATTAATAATATATTTTTAGCGTTTCATTTGAAAGCATTAATGTTAACAGCGTAGAAATTGATTAAAGTCGATGTTTGATTTGAAAAGATAAAAATATTTAAAACTCTTAGTAGTCAAATATTAGAAAATTTTACATTTGGCTAAAAACAGTTACTTTCTCCCCGAATGGAACAAGCACAAATAAAGCAAGATGCACAAAAATGAATTTTAAATTTCAACGGATTATGCTATTATTTTGTATTACTACGCAATGAAAAGATTCTGCCGTGACCAGGATTCGAACCTGGGTTATTGCGGCCACAACGCAATGTCCTAACCACTAGACGATCACGGCTACGGCATTTTTTTATCATAACATATTTATCAAACTAAATGAATAAATAAAGAAATTTTTCTTTTAAAAATTGTACATTGAAAATAATTATTATCCTGAAACATCACATTTAAAAAGTATTCAAAATTTTCTATGATGTGTTGTTCAAAAGAAATTGATGATAATTGACTTTCGAGTTAATAAAAATCGACTAATCACTGCATGTGAATAAAACTTTTTTCCAATATTATAATAATTATTACGAAAATTTCAAACATTTTGATGTTTATTATGCATTTAATTTTTTATAAATTAAATGTATAAAATATTTCCTTGATTAATCGGCAATATTTTGAAATTCATATATTGCTAACATCACATGAAAGTAAGAGTTTATAAAAAAAGAATTTTGGTGAAAAGCAAAGAATTTTAAAATAAACATATGTCAATTTTGATTAATTTACAAAGAAATGTAATGTATATAAATTTTAAATAACTACTGAGATGCTGTTTTGAAATTTCCATCGATTCTTTTTCAATATAAAAACTTATGAATTTTTGTCAGGTAGAAATAATTTCTTGAAATTTTAATTATCTCCCCTATGATTAGATCGAAGCAACACAGCATGGTTGTTTTATTTTATTTTACTTTTAACAGAAAACTCCATTATAATATTTGGTGTAAAAAAATGCACGTTTTTTAGTTTTGCTTTTAAACTAGTGATTTCACAATTGATTGAATGAAAAATTCGTTTTGCACAAAGTGATAAAAAAATGAAAGGATTTTTATTCAAAATTATCATTTCTTGTGGACTTATTGTTTATTCGACTTTTTCTTTTATTCTTCATATTTCTTTTGTTTAATATATCAACTAGCAAATGACTGCTTTTACAAATGTCTCGCATGATTCAATTATGAGTTACTTTTTAACCAAACAATTTTGCTATGTCCATTGTGAAATATGAAAAACCTTCAGCTGGTAATGGTCAATTTATACTTTTCATGCTTGAGCAGATGCTTGTTCTGTGCATCCGCATGAGAATAGCTGCAGCCATTTATTAGTCGAGGCGATGCTATCTAAACTATGAAAAAGCAATTACTAATGACTATGACAAGCCAAGTCAAGCAAAATATTGAACATTCTTTCTTGTATGCATGTTTCTTTGAATACTGTGTGCTGTTGATCAAAGTGCAACTTAGCACAGCAACTGATGCAAAACGTTGACTACATTTTTGCTTCATTTTTCCACTTCATTTTCCACAAATATCCGTACAATCAAAGCTGTAACTTTTTCTGCATTCAATGAACCATAATGTAAGCATTTTTTAAGCTGACAATTGAAAATGGAGCAGAAAATGCGAAGAACATAATTCCATTTTTTCCCATTTTGTGCTTTTTATTCCTGAATTTTAGAATAAATCATAACTTCACCCACGATTTTAATCGATTCTTTCATGCTGTTTTTGTTCATTTTTAATTTTTATTTATTAATTTGCTATATTTTTATGTTTATTTTTTGCTTTTCAACTATGAAATAATTCTTCAAACGTAACCATGAATATTAATCATTACTAGTGCAATTTAATGAAAATTTTATTCTATTAAAATATTAAAATGCAAATTTTTTGTTAAAATGATGTCATCATATATTTCAAGTTGTGCTTATTATTTATTGTTCATCTCAAACTGAACAGCTTTCAATTAATATTTGATTAAAAGCTGTCTTTTTTTGAATTTTCAACGGAAGATATGCATAATTGTCACTGTCACCGATTGTCTGTTCACTGAAATGAAAATATTTATCATTTTTTAAATATCTCTTTACACAATTTGATTGATATTTCAAACATTGCACACACAAAATATATCATTGCGAACAGCGCAACAACCTGAAATATGCTTTGATCAACTCATGCCACAAAAGTACTTAATATAATGCTTTTTCAATTGCTAAACTTAGTTTAAACGTTCAAAAAATCTCTGCAAGCAAAAAAAAACTTTCAAACAGTTTATGGAATTGTTTTTAAAAAAATCACTAAAAAATTACAAGTTTATGAAAGTTGAATACATGACAGAGAAGGTTTTACAAAGCAAAATGCTTTGATGATCCTAGATATACTAACTTTATACATTTTATTGTAATTCACATACTTCAGAAGAAATATTTTTATAAAAATGTACTGATATTTTAAAAATTGATGTTGCAAAAAGCATTTAAGCACAAGCAGATGATATTTAAATTTGAAAATATATGCTTAAATCAAATACTTTGGTATTTGCAAAAGCTATTGTCAAAGATGAAAAGAAACATAGTAGATGATGTATTTTGGATAGATGTAATTGAATTAAAAGTTACACATGAATTAAATATATTAAATTGATGTGATTTTAAATTTATTAATTTGAAATTATTCAACCAATAAAAGATAAGATGAAAATTTATTAATTTCTTCAAAAATTATTTAGCAAATCAAAAAAAGTAATTTTAATGCTTTTAATTTTATCCATATTTTGTTATTGAATTGGAAAATTTTGTGCATAAAATTGGTTTGTAGTAAAATTAAGGCACTTTTTGAATAAATCATTCAGTATATTGCATAATATAGGTGTTCATAAAATTAATATCTACCCTTCAGTTATGGCAATATGGAGTGATAAAGTGGATGGGTGATAATTTACATTCTAAAATGAGATTGTTCATTCAATTTGCCGCACCTGTGTTCGATCAATATCCGGTCAAGCGGCCAGGTAAATGCTAATTAATGAAAATTACATGTACAAGTTATTTCGTTCAGTTTTGGCTGTCCGTAATCGATGGTCACTGTTGACTTGCACAATTTGCCGGTCAGTACAAATTGCGGGTTATGACACAATAATTCAACCGGCACATCAACAATGTGTCCTAGCACAGTTGTTGTTGACAAGCAGTATGTTAAAATAATTGCTTCACTGACACATATTTAATCCTTTCCAAGTGGTCACTTCGGGGTTGGCAATCGATCATCAATCCAGACGGTTGCTATTGGCCCGAGCTGAATGCAAGCCCCATCCATACCAATCGGTTCATCACTTTATCACCAGGTGTCGTTTTGGTACTTTTACTTTTTCACCTTCATGTTCGTTCAAGTTTGATCAGTTTGCCATTTCGCTTCTCCAACGGCAGTTGAGTATCGTTTGATCATTTTCACTATCTCCCTTCTTTCCAAAGGTACTGAGCCACACGGTTATTAATTGCAATTTTTCATTCAAAATCACAAACTCTTCCCATTTATTAATAAATTTATGAATTATGAACTTTCTTTTTCGTTTAAGCTTTCAAGCAGGCGACAAAATGAAGCTGGTATCGTTTGTGGTGATCATGCTTGCAGCGATTCTTTTGCATGGCAATTCAAGCAGGGCGGGCGTGGCAATGCGTGGCGCCTATCCTGGCAAAACGATCGACTCATACCAAATGGACGAACCATTACCGGTCGACAGCCGTTTCAACGAAGATCTCTGGCGAATGATGGTACAAAATTCCGCCGTATGGCGCAAAAGAGACATGCAACCTGATTCATCTGAAGTCGACCGACCCTCTTGGAAGAAGAGCAAACTTTGGGGATATGGCAAAGCCGTCTGGGGCTGAATGTTTTGTGGTTTTCACCTTGCATTGCTGTTTCCTATTTTTCTTTTCTCTGACCACCTTGTATGCGAAGTAAATTTGCTTCTATTTTGAAAATTATTTTTTGCATAATTTTTTCTCATTCGAAAAAAAACATTCGAAATGTAAAGAGATGCATGGTTAATAAATTTAATTGAATTTTGTAATCTTTTATCTTATAAACATTTGAAACACCCAGAAAAATAAACTTTACTTATTTCTTCTACTGCTACTTTTTTCTTGAATTATTACTCGTAAGCATTTATTAGCAATGGTATTTATCAGTTCAACTGAAAAAAGCAATTGCATTTTTATAAGTGGCTGATATTGAGCATCTGAAATATTTATGATCTTCACAATAGCCATATTTTCTAATTGTTTATTATTGTGAATTATTAATGTTAAACATGATATCATTATTGCAAAAATAGGATAAGAATACAGTTTTTTAAAAAAATTCTCATCATAAAATTTAGCTTTTCCTATTTCACATTTTAATTTATTCTCTTGAGAGAAGAGAGTACTGTAAAATTTTGAAAATACAAATAAAACATAATTTTCAAATGATCGCACTCTGAAATGATTGGAGAAAATTTTTACCAATACAGATGTGTAATGAAATTGCAAAAAGATATGGCTAAATGATCAATTGTTGAATATTGCGGATGGTGATCATTTGAATTCTCCAGCGATTTAGCACAGACCGTTAATAAGATTGCCTGACTTTAGCTGAACTCAGAAGCTGAAATGTGTGGCTAGTTGGAGGGTAAAGAAAGAAAAGTGGAAAATTAGTTTGACTTTTGAATGTCCATAAAAGCGCTGACAAAGGGTTGATTCAAATCAAAATTGCAAATTCAACTTGCAACCGATTTCAAATCCTCGATTTGTTTGTTGGTTATGAAACAGCAATTTACCAACACGCATTAGCAACAGACTTAACCAACAACATAAACTGAATAAACTCAACATCAGCTTAATAGTATTCTTCAATTATTTCAACAGATTCTTCTGATGGTAGATTTTGCTTTGGGTTTATGGAAATTTCTGCAGAGATCTGAGCTAAGAGTACTGAAGAAATTGAAAAAAGCATCTCACGATTATGAATAGAAATTCACATTTTTCATTTTCTGAAAATGAATAAGGTGGGGAGATTTTTCAAATTAGGCTATAAGATCTTCAACAACAAACAACAAATCAAAATTTTAATCATGATTCCGCTTTCGGTATTAG
>NW_003526943.1:11164135-11165722 GCF_000181795.1 Trichinella spiralis
TTTTAGCCAAAGTAGTGCATTCATGCTGCTGCTGTCCATAGCGCAATGGATTATAAGCTTGGAAGAAAGAAACAGCAGCGTGAAAGAGAAGCCGAAGGCCGATCATTCCGCAGATAAAGAAGTACGACATTCCATCTCACCTTATAATGTGTAATAATTCGATTTATTTTAAAGCTATTTTTTGCGTTATAAAGTGAAATTGAAGCTTACAGTATATAGAAAATCATGGTTCTATTTGAATAAGAGTTACAGTATAAAAATATATAATATTTTTATTTTCTATGTATTAATTTTGAAAATTATTATAGACGGTATTTTAAAAATTAATTTGTATTTTTGTGAAAATATTTTAGGTTTTTGTTACTGGTACATATCGTCGCAAATTAGAAGAATTGCAGAAGCACAATGAAGAAATGGAACGGAAAGACAGATTGGATGGTTTCTGTTTATTGTATTTTATTTTGTCTTTTGTGCTTTATTAACAGTTATAATTTAAGCTATGATGGATGTGTCAAAACAGAAAGATTTGTCTGGGTTTTATCGTCATCTTCTTGCTGATGTGACTGCGGAAAGTTCGAATTCAACGAGGTTTTGTACTTTTATATTACTAAAGAAATTTTTTGGTTAAGAAATGTAAAAAGCTCCTTTTCAGTGCCGATGCTTCATCGCAAAATATTAATGATAAACTGGTGGGGTTTGATAAAATTGAATCAAAGACGAATACGAAAAAGCAATACAGGCGAATGCGTGATGAATCATCATCATCTTCGTCAGAAAGTGAAGTTGCGAAAGATGATCAGAAGAATACAGGTGATGTAAGTGATTTTGAAATGGACGAAGAGCAGATTAAAGAGGAATTAAATAAAAGCAAATTGGAAGCAAACAGGAGAAAACAGACGCGTCACAGGCAGTTTTACACTCCCAGCCCACCTCCACAATTGCATCATCATCATCGTCATCGTTCAAGACGAGAGGAAGAAAGACATGCAGATCGACATCGACATAGATCACCAAAGGAAAGGCGACATCACAGATCTCATAAATATAGATCAAGGGACTCTCCGTTTGGCGATAAAAAACGTCGAACGCATTCGAAAAAGCGTGATCATGATACTGTTAAAAGGGAATCTGTTCGTTCTAACAGAAAATCATCCGAAGGTGAGAATGCGGAAAGTTTAGAACAAGAAGCCGATCCTGTGTTGGGTACTGTCGATCCAAAAGTAGTTAAAGCAAAACGTTTGAAAAAGCTGAAGCAAATTTTTGCCCATCGAAATGATGAGCAGGCAATTGAAGAGTACCGTGCACGTTATCTGCAGCGCAAACAAATTCGAGAAGCAGCTACTGTTGATGTTTAAAAAATTATACGTTAGCTTTTAATTTAAAATTATTTACAAAGAAACTGCTGACATGTGTAAGAAAAAATTGTTTTTTCTGTAAAAAAAAAAGTTATTTATGGGCATTTTATTGTGCATAAACAAAGATGAGCGACAGAAGAACAGTAAACCATTTTCAGCGTTTAATTTAATGTATTTATTATCGACTGTTTGGTTGTTGGATAGTGGGGCGTTTACTTAATTTAACACATTT